>NC_056748.1:1168823867-1168828867 GCF_019279795.1 Protopterus annectens | reverse complement strand
AACAAGTATCACACAACTAGAAAGTTCTACCCAATACCCTCTAAAAACTCAAAAATATTTCCTCTCCCTCAAACACTCTTACTGTTACACGGGGACATTCACCCCAACCCTGGCCCAAATAATTCCCTCCTCCACACCCTCTCTAACCAAACTATTAACAATTTGAGTTCACCTTTCTCTTCTAACTCCCTTTCAATAGCACACCTAAACATTCGTAGCATTAACAATAAAATTACACAACTCCATGCTTTAATTGACCTCTACTCATTTGATATTCTCTGTCTTACGGAAACTTGGCTTAAACCAGGCACCAAAGACAACAAAATAACTCCCCCTGGCTATAGCATTTTAAGGCAGGATCGTCTAAACAAAAAGGGTGATGGAGTTACTTTACTCTATAAATCTGAACTACAGGTATCCTCTATTGATTCCCCACCTCCTTCCCCTGCCAATGATGAAATACTCTGCAGCAAATTCCAAGTAAATAAAAGAAAAGCCATATATATAATATCTTCCTATATCCCTCCTGGCAACAACTTGGATACACTTGAAAAAATTCTCAGCTGGCTCTCCTGTAGCTTTCCTCAGGAAACCATACTCTTAGGAGACTTCAATATTGACTGGAACTCCTGCATATTGCCCAAACCCACCTATCACCTCAACCTCTTTAATTTTCAACAAACAATAAACTCCCCAACTAGGATTCACAAATCTACCAATAAACAAGCCATCTTAGACTGGATATTGGTCAACAATAATCCCCTCTCATAAAACTGGTATACTCCCTGACAATATCAGTGACCACCTTCTCACCTATATCACTAAACAAAAAAACAACAATCTCAATCAGGCCAGCTATCGTACTATACGTAAGAAAAAAACTTTAACCTTCCTATTTTCCTCAATGAACTCAAACAATGTAACTGGTCAGCTCTTAAACACCTTCCACTGGAGGAAGCAGTTGCCTATTTCAACAACACATTCCTCCATATTTTTGAGCATCACGCCCCCTTACGCTTAATTAGAACAGGATCCAAAGCTGCCCCTTGGCTTTTTAAAGAAACCAAGCAAACAAAGCTATTTAAGGAATAAACTATGGACAAAATGGAGAACTACTAAAAACCCAACTGACCATCAAAACTTCAAACACCTTAGAAATACCACAAAAAAACTTGCCCATCTTAATAAAAAGAATTATTACCTTCAATATCAAGAAAATCAAAATCATAACCCCCAAAAATTCTGGTCAGGAATCAATAAACTGCTCCATCCAGGAAATACCAAAACACCTGCTCCAGCTAACTTGGCACAGACCCCACCCAACTTAATAGCCAATACATTCAACAACTTCTTCACTGAAACAGTCACCTCTCTTGCAAAGAACATGACTCCCCTGACTTCCCTTAAAAACACCCCTCCTCTAACATTCAGTACAGTCTCCACAACCTATATACAAAAGTTACTCTCAAAACTTAAACCATGCACTCCTTCAGCTGACCAACTACCAGCTGAATATCTGCAGCTAGCAGCAGCAGAACTAGCATACCCAGTCTCCATTTTAATTAACAGAACAATAACCAAATCTACTATCCCTTTCCTTTGGAAAGTCTCCCATATCATTCCTCTGCATAAAGGAGGAAACTCTAATGAACTTTCTAATTTCCGTCCTATAGCCTTATTATCACCAATATCTAAAATCATGGAGCGTTGTATACACCAACAACTTTTACATCATCTTTTACATAATAGCCTACTTTCAGACTCCCAACATGGCTTTAGACCTTTCCATAGCACTTCCACTGCTCTTCTCTCCTTCACAGACACTATCAATAAAAATCGCAATAACAACCTATACTCTTCTGCTTTATTTCTTGACCTCTCTAAAGCTTTTGATATGGTCAACCATCAACTTTTGCTAGACACTTTGAAATCTCTCTCACTTGAACCTTCGGCATTGCACTGGTTTGACTCAACTGAAAGATAGACAACAAGCAGTCCTTTGGGACAGCCATCTCTCCTCTCAGCTCCCAATCACTATTGGTGTCCCACAAGGATCCATCTTAGGACCTCTTCTCTTCTCCATATTTATAAACAACCTGTCTATTTCACTTCCAACACCCTCATGTATTCAATATGCAGACGATTCAACTCTCATCTGTTCTGCTGCATCTCCAGCTGAACTTCATTCTTCCACCCAAAAAGTCTTTACAGCAGCAGAAAAATGGTTCCAAGATATCTGTCGTCTCCTTAATCCCAAAAAGACTAAATTATTACTTTTCTCTCCAACCCTTAAATCTGCCCCTCTCTCCTTTTCTATTGTGTCTGACAATAGCACTATCATTGCACCTGATAGTTCCTCTAAACTACTAGGTGTTAAAATAGATAATCAACTAAACTTTGATTACCACATTGACCTAACTATCAAAACTGTTAATAAAAAGATAGGTGCCCTTTATAGACTTAAGCCCTTTCTAACCGCAACTACCAGGGTTTCTTTAGCCCAAACTCATCTTATCTCTACATTATTATATGCCTCCCCATCTTTTATAAACCTTTCAAAATCTAACCTTCAGAAACTTGCCACAGCCTACCACAGCATTGCCAGGTTTGCCACAGGTTCCCCATTTCTCACCCATCATTGTGTTAATCTCAAAAAGCTTGACTGGCTTGAACTTCAAAATCTCCTTCTCCTACATCAATTAGTTATTACCTATAAAATTCTCCATTACCCTTCTAATACACCCATAATAAATAACCTTGTTGTCCCTTACAGGAATCTTACTTCCCTTCGCTCAGCTAACAAATTACTAGTGGCCACCCTCAAAACACACAATAAAGCTGGGGTCTCCTTGTTTACAAATACCAATGGCTCATACTGGAATAAACTTCCCATAGAACTGACCACTCTAGGCTCATCACAACTTTTCAAAAAACAACGAAGAAACTATTTTAAAACTCACTGGCTATGCCCTTGCTCGAATCCTGACTGACCTCAGCTTCCATCTCTCTTTTCAGCTCATTCTATTACTCTTCCACATGTCCCTATCACTACTATTACCCCTCCTCTGTAGCTCATCTACCATCCACTTGGATATTACTTTTTCCTATAAGTTCTACTTCTCTTTATATTACTGCAACCTATCATCTCACGTTGTATCTAAATCACCCAACAGATGAAATCTGTTTCTTAAAACTAGTGCCCTGGCACAAAATGTTTATCAAAATTATTAATACTGTAAAAGTTGAATAGAATCTTGTGTGAGTAACTGCTTTATTTCTTCTTTAATTGTACTATTCCTACTCTTGCAAAGATTTTGAAATAGAAATCCTCACTCTATGTTATAGTTTTGCTAAATTACTTTTGCACTGCTACTATGATACTTGGGAATAGTTCTCTACATGCTTATAATTTCTATCTTATTGAGCTATTTTTAGTTAATTTTTATTATCATTATTTACTATTATATAGTGGAGCTTTTCTCCTCGGGCCTCTGCTGAAAATGGACATGTATCCAGCCAGACTAGCCCAGTCAACAAATGTAAAATAAAAAATAAATTAAAAAAAATATATATATATATATATATATATATATATATATATATATATATATATATATATATATATATACACACACACATACATATATATATATACATAAACAAGGTTAAACTCTTTCTGGCTCCAGAAAGTCTGTTCTTCAATTTTTCCCTCAGAACTGCTCTGTTAGGAACCTAAACAGTTTACACCTTCACTAAAAAGTGCAGCACTTGTTCCAAATAGCTTTTTCTTCTCAAAAAGCTCAGCACTTGTCTTATAAGCATATCCCTTGTCTTATAAGCATTCTCTTTGCAGGTCAAGTACTCCTATATTATACAAATCTCTCACTAGCAAAACCCCCCCAGGAGTGCCCACTTCCCTGCTAAGCCCACTACTTTTCTGTCTCATACCAACTCATAATTCTTTCTAGCATGTCGAAGGGTCAGATGCTGGCGTCCTCTCCTGCCCAGTTGGTGAATCTGGAAATTCTGAGACAATTTTACAATTGCCTCATGTACACGGACAACCTTCTCCTCCTCCCATGTAACACTAACACTTGAGAGATGCAGCTATTTAGCCAGACTGGAGGCTGAGCTCTCTCAACTCAGGACTGGCAAGACCAGGCAGGAGGAGAAGACAACTACACACACCACAATACCAGTCTCACATAACTCAACCACACCACTGAATCAAACACATAAACACACTAAGACATACTCGGAGGCTCTGAGTAAAAATTTACCTAAACAGCAGAGGCCTCCAAAGCAGACACCCAAGCAACTGCAAACTCAATACACCACACAAACAACACATAAACAACAAAATCAGTGTGCAAAGCAGTCACTGCCCTTAAGGCCAAATACAACACCAAACATACTTGTCATAGATGACTCCATAGTCAGACACACTGACGTCCCGCTCACCAGACTGAGTAAGGAGAAGGTCACAGTAAGCTGCCTGTCGGGCGCTAGAATCCGCCACATAACACAAGCACTCAGGTCTCTCAACAGCAGGTACAAGTGTGACTCAGTCATTGTCCACGCTGGTGTCAACGACCTGAGATGTACCTCCTTGGACTACATGAAAAGAGACATTGAGGAGCTCTCTGATTATGTAGCCCAGGCAGGTATGACCCTGACCTTGAGCAGTATCCTACCTTCACCGAGAATGATGCCACAATACAGTGATAAGATGATCAGCTTTAATAATTGGCTTAAATTCTGGTGTCATTCAAAGGGGATCCAATGTCTGTCTGCCTGGGATGACATGCTGGACAAGCCACGCTGCTTCGCAAGAGACGGCTTGCACCTGTCACCCCTAGGCTTCTGGATATTGGCAAAGGCTCTTACCACCCCCATAGTGCCTTTTTTAGGCAAGGTACAAATTCTAAACCTACCACCCTAGAACACAAAAAGGAAAAAAACTAAGGGTAATGCTGCTCAATGCCAGAAGTCTCAATCTC
>NC_056748.1:1168811367-1168816367 GCF_019279795.1 Protopterus annectens | reverse complement strand
TAAATTTTTATATATAATTATTCTAATATATTTACACTTATACCTATATTATTTATTAAACCCCTTTTTATTTATATTTTATTTTATTAATAATTCCTTTTTCCATTTTTATCCTTTCACTTTTTTTTTTTTATGTTTACCCCAAAATTAACATCCTATTTATATTTTTAAAATATTTTTTATATATTATTAAATTAAACCCTATTTACACCCCTTTTTATTTTTTTATTTTAAATTTTATTTAAATTTTTTTTATTAACCTTTTTAAAAACACCCTTTAAATAAATTTTTATCCACCCTTTAAAATCCTTTAATATTTATTTTATATATGTTTACCCCACATTTAATTTACCACACACCCCCCCTAAAAACAAAAACACACACAACACCCCACCCCACCTTTTTTAGAACACCACACACAAAAAAAACACCAAAAAACCCCAAAACATTTTAAACAATTTCACAAAATCCACAACCCTTAATTTAAAATATTTCCCCACACTTCCAACCCTTTTTAATCCTTCCAAACAAAACCCAAAAATTCCCTACACAACAAAAAACAACAACCCACAAAACCCAACCTTTTAATACACTTTAAAAGGTTAAAACAACAAACACCCATGGTTAATTTTAAAAAAAAATATTAACAAAAAGGGAAAGCCTTTTTTCAAAATTTTGGTTTTATTTTAAAGGATCCCCATTTTTCTACTGAAAAATCTGAAAATTCCAAATTAAAAAAAAACGGCCTTTTTAAAATCTTTTTCCCCCGGGAAAAACTTAAAAACCCTTAAAAATTTTTTTCCCCAATTCCCTAAAGGGCTTTCTTTTCTTATTGTTTTAAATCCTTTTCCCCAAAATTTTTTCCTTTTTTTTTAATTTTAAAAAATTTAATAAAATTACAAAACCCAAAAAAAGCAATTGGGTTAATTATTAAATTTAAAAACCCCCTTTTTATAAACAAAACTTCCCCAAAAATTTCAATTCCCCAACTCAAAAAATCTTTAAAAAACTTTTTTCTATTCCAAAAAACCTTTTCCCAAAAACTCAAGGCAAGAAAATTTTAACTTTTAAAAACCCCCCCTTTAAATTCCTTTTAATAAAACTTTCTTTTACCATTGGAACTCTTAAATTTGAAAAACTCCAAATTTGGCCCAAAAAACCAAAAAAACCATTCTTTAAAATAAAAACAAAAAACCACTAAAACCCCACCTTTAAAATTTCCCCCAAAAAATTTCAAAAACCCCCCATCGGTAAAAAAAAATTTCCCTTTTTATCCAAAACCAAAAAAAAAAAATTTTCAAAAACAATTATAAAAGGGGGAAAAAAAAACCCTGAAAAAATCCCCCAACCAAAAAGAAAATTTTAACCAATTCTTCTTAAAAATCCCCCAGCCCCCACCTTTCAAAATTCCCCAAAAAACACCCCCCCTAAAATTTAGCCCCTTCCCCCAAAAATAAAATCCAAAAAATGCCCCCTTAAAAACTTCCATGAAAACCTCCCGCCACTGAAATGGGTTAAAAAAGGTTTTTTAAAAAGAAAAAAACCGAAATTCACCCTTGGGTAAAGCCCCCTAAATTTTCCCCCCAAAAGGAGGAATTAAAAACTTTCAATCCCCAATTTTTCCCTTTAAAATGGAAATTTATTTAAAAATCTAAATACTCCCAAAATCCAAATAAACCAAAAAAAAGGGCCCCACCCTAATATTTTCCACCCCCCTCCCAGGCCCAAAAAAAAAACCTTAAAATTTTTCCCCGTTTTCCTTCCAAAATTTAAGGAACCATAATCTTAGATAAATTGAAATTTAATCCTGCTCTTAAACCTTTTACCCCAATTTTTAAAAAATTTCAACCCAAAAATTAACTCCCCGAATTTTCCCCAAAACCAAAAACAAGGCCCTCCTTTTTTAATTTTTAAAATAATTTTTCTTAAAATTTATTAGACAATATTAAATTATTTTCCCCTTTCACTTCAAAAAATAATTTAAAAATTTTTTGGAAAAGGGGCCCAAAATTTTTCCCCCCTTAATAAAAAAAATTTTAAATTTTAAAACCCAAAACAAAATTGCCCCTTTAAAAATTTTTTACATTTGGCAATCACACAAAATCCAAAATGTTTTTTTTTTTAAAAAACCCAGGGGTTAAAAAAATCAACTAAATTTTAGGCCAAAACCACAACAAAAAAAAAAAATTTTAAATTAAACTTAAATTTTAAAACTCACTTAAATTTCCCATGTTCCCCCCTAAAATTTTTTTAAAAATTTTTTTAAACTCCCCCGCTGAATACCCAATAGCCCGGGGACTGGAACAACTACCCCGTCTAAACTTAAAATTTTAACCAGAACAAAACAAATTCCCCCCTCGGAAATCTCCTTTTAAAAATTTTCCAAAAAAACCCCCTAATAACCCCCTTTAAAACCTATGCCCCCCTTTCTTTCCCTTCCCCAAAACAAATTTATTCACCTCAAATCCTAAAAAAATCTCCCTTAAAAAAACCTTTCTGTAGGGCTCAAAAATGGTTTTCCCCAAAGAAATTCCAATTTCTCTCCCCCTTTTTAAAAAAAACAAAAAAAAACAATTTTCTCCTTTGGCCCCATTCCCCTCTCAAAACCTTTTATAGGTTAAAAAAATCAAATCCTGATACATTGCTCTTTTACCTACCCCCTTCACTACTTTTCCCCCAAGAAGATAGAAAACCAAACCCGTTTTTACCCTATATCCTTTTTTGTTCCCACCCCTATTTTGGTTTCCTCCCGGATTCCCCTTCTTTGGTCCCTCCCCTTCCCAAAATTTATAAATAACCCCGGGTACTTTTAAAATCCTTTTATTCTAAATTTTTAACTCTCATTTTTTTTTCTCCTTTTTATTTTTTTTAGGAGTCCATCTTAAGAAATTTTAAAAAAATGGTTCCCTACTGTTTTTAATTTTTTTTAAAAAAATTCCCCTTTTACCAAACCCTTAAATTCCCCAATTTTTTCCTTAATTTGGGAAAGGCCCTTTTTTTAACCTTTTTATTTACTTTAAAATTTTTTTTTCTTGAAAAAAACTTAGTTTTTATTTTAATTTTCCCCCTCGGGTGAAAAAAATATCCCCAGACTTAAACCCTTTTTTAACAAATGTTTAAAAAATAAAATTTTATTAATATTATTTATTTATTAAATTTAAAATAACCAAGGGGAAACTACCAAAATTTTTAAAAAATTTTTGGTTTTGTGGTTATATCAATAATTTATAATTTAAAAATTTAACTTCTAAATAAAATCAAATTTTAAAATTATATATTATAAAATTTATTTTTTAATACACCCCCAAAATTAAAATAAACCCCTTTCCTTTCATAAAAATCTTTTTCCCCTTGCCCGAACAAAAACCCGGTTAGGGCCCCCAAATCCTACAAAAAAAACCCCTTTTTTGGGAAACTTAGGATTCCCCTGGAATAAATTAAAAACTTTCCCCCCTTTTAGGCTCAACCCCCCCTTTTAAAAAAAAACCCCCGGGAAACCCCCCTTTAAACCCCTGGTATGGGCCCCCTCCCAAAACCCTTTAATTGGGGCTTAAAAAACAAATCAAATCTCTCCCCACCCTACCCAAATTCCCCTTTTAAACCCTCTTAAAAACTTTTCCCCCCCAAAGGGAAAATAGGGCCTACAACCCCCCAACCTGGGATTTCTCCAAACCTTTTCCCCCCTTTAAGTTAACCCCCCAAAAATAAACTCCCGGTTTTAACCCGCCCCCCCCCCAGAAAACCCAGTTAAAAAATTCCTTTGGGGAAATTTCCAATCCTAAAATAGGGGGTCCTTTAAAACCCCCTGTAAAAATTTGGGGAAGCAAATTTTTAAACCCCCTTTCCCATTCCCCTTTTTAAAGCAGGTCTATCCCCCAAAAAAAAAAAAATTAAAGGACCTCCCGTTGGGGGAACCCCCCAAACCTTCGGGGGGAAAATACTAAAAAAACAAAATTTTTTTAAAAGGGAACATTTTTTTGTTAGTTTGAAAAAAAAGGGCCCCAAAAAGTTAAACCAGTTTAAGGGAAAAAAATTGGGCCCGTGAAAAGGAAAAATCCAAGGGCCAGTTTTGGGAACCTTGGGAAATTAAAAAAAAAAAAAAAAAAATTCATTATAAAAAAAAAAATAAAAAAAAAAAAAAAAAAAAAAAAAAAAAAAAAAAAAAAAAAAAAAAAAAAAAAAAAAAAAAAAAAAAAAAAAAAAAAAAAAAAAAAAAAAAAAAAAAAAAAAAAAAAAAAAAAATAAAAAAGATTTTAAAAAAAATTTAGGGTTTCCCCCAAAAATGGGGGCCAAAAAAATAAAACCGGGAACCAGGTTAAAAAACCCCTTGGGCCCCAACCCTCCCTAAAAAACCTTTGGAAACCCAAAAAAGGTTTCAAAAAAAACCCCGCAAACCTTCCCCAAAAAACCCAAAAGGGCCAATTTTAAAAATTATAAATTTTTTTTTTTTTGTGAAAGTAGTAACAGAAACCTGGTTCAGGGCTCCAGGAGTATCGATATTCAAAGACACCCACACCTCTAGGTTAGTGGCAAAGCACGAAGCATCAGAGACTATCCATGTGCAACTAACAGTGGGTAAAACTGCCTTCCAGTTTATAGCCTGCTACAGACCACCCTCCCAAACCCAGGAACCCCACTCGGCCTTCCTGAGAACACTGGAAAATATGAAGGTCTCTCCAAACACCATTATATTGGGCGACTTCAACTACCCAAACATAGACTGGGAGCATTACTCTAGCTCCAACACCCTAGCCCAAAGGTTCCTAGAATTTATAACCTCAAATGCTATGGAACAACTTGTTACCACACCCACAAGAGGGGAAAACATACTGGACCTGATCATCACCAACATGGGGACTCTATGCGCCAGACCAGAAGTGTATCCCTCACTGGTAAGATCAGACCATAAACTAATTTCACTGGATATTCACATCCCGACCCCACCCCCTGCCCAGAAAACCACAGTGAAAAACTTCTCTAAAGCAAATTTCACACTCCTC